>NC_065535.1:56644861-56687361 GCF_932294415.1 Quercus robur
TTCTTCAGCATTCATGTATTTCTGTGCCTTCAAGAACATCTTTGCCATCGTCTTACGAGGATTCTTCGCAAGTGACATCACGAACTCTCTAGACTTCAGCCCTGCCTTAAAGGTCGTCAACTGCACTTTGTCATCAGCTTCGTCTACCTCCAATGTCTCCCTCGTGAATCGTTTCACGTACAACCTAAGGGTTTCTTTCTCCCTTTGTCGAATAGTAAGCAAGTGGTCTGCTGGCCTCTTGGGGCGTTGTCCCTCGACAAAGTGGTGCAAAAAGGCATTGCTCAACTATTCAAAGTTATCGATGGTCGAAGTTGGCAACTTCGTGAACCACTCCCTTGCAGCTCCTTTGAGAGTGGTAGGGAAGGAATGGCACAATATTTCCTCAGGAGGCTATTGAAGGCCTAGTGTCATCTTGAAGGTGTTGAGGTGGTCCTGGAGATCCTTAAGTCCGTCAAACAGTTCAAGCTGGGGAAATCGAAATTTTGACGGCACTGGGCACTCCTGGATGGTAGTAGTGAAAGGAGAGTTTGTTGCCCTGACCATTTTACCCAGGCTTCGATCTGTCTTTTCCTTAATGGAATTCCTCAGTTCATTCATCTCCTTCCTCATCTCTCGGAGAAGATCTAAGTTCTGATCATCTGGAGTAACAGGCCCTCGATGGTCACTTCTTCTACGGCTATCTCCCTCATCCTCCTGATTGGCTCTGGATCAATTCTCCTCTTGTTGAAGCCACAACCTCATTTCCTGATTTTGCCTAGTGAGATCTTCAAGAATGGCCGCTAGAGCTTGGACTTGCTGAACCAATGCGGTTGTGTCTTGATTAGACTCCATCTGGATATATAGAAGTTGATAGGAACTACGTTTTTGGATCGGAGCACGAAAATGTCACGTTTCCCACAAACGGCGCCAAACTGATGAAGCACAAATTCGTCAGTCGTAGTGAATTTGGCTAGATGGAGCTGGATGTTCGCCTGCGTCACAATGGAAGTAACAATCCCTTAAGATGGTCACCGGTGTGGTGCCTGCCACAACGCCTCCGATGCCAAAGTTAGTACAAGGAGTTTATGATAATAGAATGTAAGAATAACTAGGTGTGTTTTGTAAGTGTGTATGTACCTTCTGTTGGAGGTTTTGAGGGCTATATATACATATTCTCATTGATTCTAGCCATTGGGGCTATTATTGTGGTTTTAATGCTCTTGTGGCTAACGCCTTATTCTCTGTAATGTGGGCTTTAATGGGCTCCCAACGGCCTGCGTAGCTGGCTTTGTAACTGCCCGAGTCATTTATTAACTATATTGAATGACTTCCATATCCTCGTCAGTGATGCTTGGTTGCTCCATTTGTCAAGATGACTTCGTCATTCTCAGTGGCTTCGTCTAGGAGTGGTGATCTCGTCAATCCCATCATAGTGTATCATATAATCTGATCTAACTAGTCGCTAACCTGTGCTATGCACGGGAAAGCTATTAAATATGAGTTAGAAGATTATTATAATCACACACACAATCTTCTCTTTTTCTTCTCCAATTTTCATACACTACTAACTCTGTCTCAAGCTTGAACTCAATATAATTTCATTTAGTTTTGTGTTGCGTAGGATTAAATGTGTTTTGTTTCCTATGTTGGGGCTCCTTTGTTACTGTTAATGTGTATTTCTAAGTTCTAACAGTTACATTGTTGTATTTCTTATATATCTCTCTAACTTTATCCATAACGTGTACCACAAACCATATGATACATGAGAAAGAAATATAATTCATTGACCAAACATCCATTCAGCAAAAAAGAAAGACCAAACAAACACCTAATTAACCATGGCAGAAGTTGGTAAGGCATTTACGAGAGAATGTGACTTGTGAATCATCTAAGAAAACCTAAGACTTTACAAACGTAGTCCTAGTACAATACTAACTACATTAATATTTGCTACCAACTACTAATTAATTATTACAGTATGTCAATGAGTATTTCAACACTAACTATAGTAGCAACACTTGATTGATGCAGCCATAATGCAACAGTTGCTCATCATTCTCTGCAATTTAAAACATGCAAATCATGAGTGGAACACACTGTGAAGGTCAGAATTAAAAGCCTAAAAGTATATTAAAAACAATTAGACCTATTAGTGGTAATTTGAACTCTAGTAGAATAACCTAGAAATTGATTTCTGGAAGACATTTTCTAAACCTAAAAATAAGTTTATCAAAAAAAATAAAATAAAATAGGGAGCACAAAAAAAAAAAAAAAACCAATTTTGAAATTAGAAGGTTTCATGTGCCTAGCATATGTTCATATTGTCTTTCCCACATTGGCTCTTGCGTTTGCACATCCTTGAACTCACTCTAACTTGAAACCCCTAAGCATTCCCAACCAAAAAGAATTTATTTTTTTACAAAATATTCAGTAAAATTGTTAACAAAATTGGAGTACAAACACCAATCCAAAAGAAGGTTCAAGTTTTGTACTCTTTTTGGCAGTAAAATACATAATTACATGGTTAGATTCAGTATAAGAGATGTCACACCGAATTTCATACCAAAAGCTCATTCTTGCATCATGTTTTAACTCATTCAAGGTTTAGTGCTAACTTAAATTCTTTAACTAATAACTCCCTTTCTAGAATGAATAATAATAATTTTTAAGCCAGTTACTCTCTGTTAGAAGTAGAAGCAAACAACATTGTACTATGTTGTTGCCAGCTTAAAGATGTTAACATCAAGTGATTTTCCATATTGAATATGTTCACTTTAAACTGATAACTCCATCCTAGGAATGTAATGCCAAAATCTCAATTATATTAAAGAGTAAACCAAATAATCCTAAAACAAAATTGCAGAAAAAACTCCATTATTTTTTTGAATGGACCAATAGTCAATAAGTTTTAGCCCCTAGCTGAAATTCTTAGGTTACTCTAGAACCTATATTCATCAATGGCTTGTTATCGGATAGAATTACAGAAATAACAAAAAACTTCTACAAAATCCTACTTATACCTTCTCTTGGACAGCAATTTGATTTGTAGAAAAACAACTAAAGTAACTCTGTACAAACACCAAGACAGCTACAGAAATTATCTGCAACTATCTAGTCTAATCCTATGTGGCAAGCTCTACAAACTTCACCTGTTTCTGGATGCTTTGTGTCTATTCAGACATATTTTCACTTAGTGGAGATTATTATTTATTATTTAACAATGTCCATGGGCATATCCTCACCCTCAACAAATTCATGCTCTTTTACTATAGAATAGTGTACCCTGCATTGCTTCAATTTTATTTGTTTGCTTCAAATTGGTTATTTGACCTGTATTTTGTTTCATATAAATTTGCTATTGATTTTTCAAAGTTCGATAAGTTGATGTCCTCATTTCTTGCCACTTCCTGCATTTTGTTTCACTGATGCTGTCCGGGGTACTGTTCTAGATTCATTTAGAATATGCACACTATGTGTGAGACATTTTGTCAAACACATAGTGTACATATTCTAAATGGGAATGAGAGAACAATTTAACAACATGAATCCACCCAAAAAAACACATAACTATCTGAGGAAATTTCAACTTTCAATTCTATGTAAATATTCTCATGAGAATAATCTAATCTCACATCAATGTTATAAAAAATCAAGCCACATACACATTGTTCTAATCATGTAGATTTTGATGGTCTCCTCCATGTGCTTTTTTTGAAGAAGTGTTAGAAATGCACGGCAATAGCATAGAGAACCAAGAAAAATTCTCCTCATACTTAGCGTCAGAGATGTGAAAAAATTCTTTTTATTTTTATACCCAAAAAGCAAAATAAAGATGGTTAAACCCAAACCTAACATTTGCAAATCAAATGGCAAAGAACCAAAAGTCTGATGAGTCTGATTTATGGATTCAACAACACATCAAACCATAACAAAACCAATTACAACAAAACTTAAATCTCACCATAAAACCATAATAGAACCAACCAAAAAAAAAAAAAAAAAAACCGAATATTGAACATGCATAATAGAATTAACAAAACATATTCAATACAGAGCAAACAAAAAATCAAAATTAAATTGTTGAAAAACCATAATAGAATAAAAGGGTCTAAAACAAAATTGGAACAGAAAATTAGTAATTCCGTAAGCAATCTTTTTTGTAATTTTCATAATCTATAAAATAGCTTGACTTGACTATGAAAAGATAGAAAAAGTCATATGAAACCAAGATGTTCTCTAGAACCAAATAGGATACAAAAATGTACCAAGCTTTAGAGGCCAAGACATGAGCCAGTAGAGGCGAATAGAGAGAGCGAGACTGAGAGAAGAGGTGAAGGGTTTGAGCCAAAGAGAAAGGGATGAGGGGAAGCATGACGAGAGAAGAGTAAACCTGTGTTTAGGGTGTTCAATTTTGGCTAAATTTGTGTTTTTAAAGATAAGTATCGGGTTTTTGGAGAGAAAAATAATGTTTTTAATTTTATTTTTTAAATATTGTGCTGACGTGGAAAATTGTAAGAGTTTCAAAGGTTTCAGTTATATATATATATAGAAATATTGTGTTGACATGGAAAATTGTGGGAATTTCAAAGGTTTTAGTTATATATATACATGTACATTTTTAGACCCCTTAAAACACAACCAGATCAACCTAGTTAATTAGCCAAGTGATTACTTAGTCAAATTATCAAATAAAGAACATAACAATATGATAACCCAGGAAAACTAAACCGGTAAAAAACCTAGGGAGGATTTAACCTAACTATCCTCAAAGTAAAACGAATCCACTATGAAAGAATTGAAGTTTACACAATAGCGACTTAGACCACTAACAACCTATTACTACCTCGAGTAGGAAACTTACTACCACGACCACGTGACAATTTCGAGTCCACGGACTACTTCTTTCTTGGATTCCCAGCAAGCATAAGCACTCTTGCTTGTATATCTTTAAACTCTTGAAACAGCAACTGAATTGATCATCAAGTTCTTGACATAATCTTGATTCTTGATAACCCAAAGTGTATTTGAAGGCAAACACCTCTAGATCTCACAAAAGATTCACACACAGAGCATAAAGAGCCACCTTTAAACGTGGCTAGGGTTTTCCCTTTTATACTTAAGACAAAACATAAAACCCTACACGTCAAACGAGCTTGGGCTGAGTTGAAAAATTCTGTAGAAAAACAATCTGCACGAGCTTCGATCGATCAAGTCTAATTTTCGATCGATCGAGCTAGGCAGATTTACACAATAAATCTTGTAGAACACTCGATTCCAACTTTACATATTAACACACTTTGAGCAAGTCTAAAACAAGACTAAAAATGTTTTGATCATGGTTTGCCAACATTACAAATTGAAGTTCTAATACATTAGTTCCTAATTCCTTAGAACCTAACAAATTTTATATATATATATATATATATATATAGATTACTAGGAAGATCATGGACGTTGGGTATGAGTACATTACATAATTGATTTACTTGAACTACCACTATTATAGATTTTGAAAAAATAAATATCATAGTAGAAATCATAGCATATGTACCATATCATTAACTAATCTATCTTGTAAATATGGATATATGTATCTCATGACAATCACTTTTTTTTTTTTCCTTTTAAATTAGTTAGATCTTAGATAGATCATAAAAAATGGAAAGATGAGGTTTAAACTATAAACATGAGACACTACAAAAGATATTATTATCAATAAATTATCACTTAAATCTCATGACAATCGGTCCTTATATATGTGGAAATGTGTAATCCGTTTGACATGACATCTAAATACTGCGTCAGTTTTCAATTTGACACGAGTAGTGATGTATAAAGGTAAACATATTTGGAGAACATTGAAAAAATAAAAATTGCTGAAGTCATTCGTTACACATGGCATGCATCAAATGGTGTAAAATGCAAGGGCCATCCGAGCAAAAAAAAATTAATTTATAAATTCCATGTTACAAAGTGGAAAATAATAACAATTCAATTTATATTATTTAGTATTAGGGACAAAATTATTATATGTTGATAACCCATATCCAACAGATGTTAAATGTGTTTGTGTTGTTAGTCTTTTGTATTTTAAAAGTTGTAATTGAACATTGAGTTGAATACACAGAGACATTTCAAGAATCTATTGCCACGATTGCAAGCTCAACTACATCTTGACAACTCGAGCCTCAAGTAAGTTTGACACTAGCTAGCCTTGATACCTCTCGAATAATTGAGAATTGCAGATTCAATTTTGCTAGAGAACTTTTTATTTTAAGTTGGTCGTAGAAATGAGTTTTTCTAGCCCTAATAAAGAGCCTATATGCAGGCTTATTAAGCATGACTTTCAAAAAGGTGGTAGAGGTTGAAACCCTTAGGTATTCATAGAGATACTCCTAGTCTCCACCGATTAAATTTGTGAGTTCAAAACACAAGAGAAAGAGATTTTGCCAAGATTTTCCTGACTGTTGTGCATTAAGGGTTCAGTGCCAAACATAATCTCTAGTAGACTAGCACCAAATTGAAAATCATAAGTTTTTCAAGTAAGGCTATTGCACATATAACCTACTTTATTTAAGTTGTTTTTGTAGTGTTAGACACAAATTCGGTATAAGTGCATTAAAGAGATTCATAAGGTAAAAGAATCCAGTTTTGTTGAAGCCATGTGAGGTCACTCTAGTAATTTTCTACTGTAGATAGCAATACTAGAATCATATCTATATTCTTTTATTCTTGTAAACAAATAATTATGGAGATCAATGTCCTGAATTGGCGAAAATCTTTCGTGATGTTCACTTCAATCCAAAAACAAATATGTGGATACACCCTGAGGATGAAGAGACATATGTATGTATATCATTCCATCCCTATAATGTTTGTAAACCTATAATATATGTATTACTATTGTAATTGTTTGTTCTTTTCTTTGAAATGATAGGAAACCATTTTGAAAGTACAAGAGGAGCATTGTCAAGATTCTAATGCAATTCCCCTGACCCAAGAGAAGATATCTAACATAGTTTTTAAGAAGAAATCTAGCATTGTAATTAAAAGGACTTGGCATGAGACATTCCTCCTCTCTTACGACCACTGCCTTATCTAGTTTCTTAGTCCAATATATCCAGCATCTAGAGAGTCAAATAGTTGAGCTCAAGGAGGGAAAAGCAAAGCAAGAAGAGTTGCAAAATAATATCTTAAACTTTTTGAAGAGCATGGATTATGATGACACTATTAACTATGTCTACTTTTAATGCATTGCTAGAAAATATTTGTATTACATTACACTTGAAAATGTATCTTTGCTTTCTACAAATTATTGTTTAGGAGTTGTGACTTTAATTCATTGGTGTGACTAGTTTTAATGCATTGTTAGAAATATTTCTTATAACATATTTAATGTTTTTGCTTTACGATTTTAATGTAGTTTTGTTTTTATATTTGTGCAGATATCTTATTGGTGACTTTTAGGGCATTTTCTTTTGGCACTACTTGAAGACATTTAAAGACATCTTCCTTTGGCCCTAATTATATTACATTAATGTCCTTGTATTGTTATAAGACATCTTGTGTTATTGTATGTATTGCAAACAAATTGTTTGGATGGATTGAATCTAATACTTGTTTTATTTACTTTTGGATTGTATGGATTGTTTGCTTATAAATTTCTTGTTCAAATGTGAGATTCTAATAATTAAATGACAGGTTAATATCAAAGAAAATAAATGAAAATAGAAAATTAGACTAAAAATAATAAATCTTTGGCGACGATATTTTTCGTCACTAATAGTTTGGATATGATGGAATAATAACTTTTGGTGATGAAATGATTCGTCGCCCAATATGGCAAGATTTTTATAAAGAAAAAAAATTGGTGTAGGTGACGAAATGGTTTCGTTGCCAAAAGTTTTATTTATTTATTATTATTATTATTTTTAAATTAGTTGGACCTTTTGGAGATGAAATTCTTCATTGCTAGGACTTTTGGCTACGTGTTATACGTGACGAAACCAATTTCGTCGGCAAATGTCATAGGTGACGAAAATAAGACATTGGTGACAAAAATTTTCATCCTTGACTTTAAGGACGCTAGCTCTTTGATACTTCCCACTCATTCCCCACTCCCTCCAAATGGAGCGCACCCCCCCCCCCCCCCCCCACCCACCAGGTTGCTTTAAAATAAACATGGACAAAGCATCAGTTGAAGATGGCAAATGCTCAAGCATTGGTATGATCATTAGGGACAATCATGGCACCGCCATAGGAGCCTTTAACAAACTCCTCCCTTCAACCTTCACAACAAAGGTCACAGAGGCTCTTGCTCTACACCAGGGGGTGCTATTTGCTTCTGAAATCAACATCCCTCGGGCCATCTTCGAGTCAAATGCTCTGTCTATCATCCAAACCTTGAACTCAGGAGACAAAGAAGGAGAAATAGGCCACATCCTTAAGGATATCAAGTTGGCAAAGCTCACCTTTTCCTAGTGCACGTTCCAACATCTAAAAAGGGATGGCAACAGAGTTGCTCTTGAATTGGCCAAAGAAGCTAGAATCTCTGGTCACTCTAGAGTTTGGAAGGGCATTAACCCTTCTTTTGTTTAGCAATTCCTGTTAAATGATTTAGTGTAATGTTCTATTCTGTGCTGCTCTCACTCTGTTGTTATCCAATTTCAATTTGAATGAATATCTTTCAAGTTTCACCATTAAAAAAAGAAAAAAAGAAAAAGAAAAAAGAAAAAAGAAAGGCATTTGTTGTAGTGAGAATAAGATTGTTCTAATTTAAACCTTATGCCTTGTAAAATAAATAAAAAAATAAAAAATAAAAGGACATACCATGGTCATAAAACACAACCTTTGGTACCTAACAAACACCCACTATGATAAAATAAAAAGACAAAGGAAAAAGATGTAGATTTATTGGGTTTTTTGGTACCTAACAAACACCCACTATGGCAAAATAAAAAGAAAAAGGAAAAGGATGTAGATGTATTGGGTTTTTTGAATCGTAACGTCTCTTTTATTTATTTTTATTTTTTTCTTGAATCGTGAGTCTCTTTAATATTGCAATCTAATTAAAGAAATTACTTATTTTAATCCAAATTTTAATCTCAATGTAAGTCTCTCTAATATTGTAGGCTAATTAAAGAAATTAAAATAAATAAATAAATTATAATGAGGTGTAAATTTGTGAGGCTTGCACAGAGATGGAACTAAGTGAGGGCTGGGCATGGCGCCCCCCCCCCCCCCCCCCCCCCCCGCCCCCCCAAGATTTTTCAAAAGTTATGCTTAGTAGGTATGTATTCTCATAAAATTTAAAATGTAGCCCCAAAATATTACTTTTGGCCCCCCTCCTCCAAAAATATTTTCAAATTGACCCAATAGAGCCAAAAATTAAAACTATCTACTTTGCCCGATTGCCCCATGAATAACCAAAAAAAACCTCTAATCAAATCAAACCCAGTTGTCCCAAGAATAATAAGAATAACCTCTAGATAAACCAAAAAAAAAAATAGAACATTAATCCAATCTAAACAAACCCAATAACACAAATAACCTTAAGATTAAACAAAATTCCAGTCTAAACCAAAAAGTATACACAATATGATCACAAATTTGAAATAACAAAACAGAAATCACAAATCCCCAATTTTACCCATTAAAACATTTCCCCCTCTGTCTCACTCTATAGCTCTCATTCTTAAATGCTTCCACACACCAATCCTAACCAGCTACATGGTTTGGTTCGTCTGCTCCTTTGGCTTGCGCATCTCCACCTCTCTAATCTAGTCCACTGTTTACACTCACACACAAGTTGATTTGGTTAAGGTATGGACTCATGGATTTCTCTTCTCTTATCTCTCTCATGTTTTGGTGTAGTGTGACTTTAGATAAGACATTGGGAATGTGATTGTGAATATATTTTCTTTGTTTCACTGTTTGTTTGGTTTATCTCCAGACATGTGTTTTGGTTAAGTGCGAGTTGTGGGTTGTGATCGTGTGATTTGGAACCAATATATTATTAACATTATTTTATTGTCTTGTGGGGGCATGGAAGCATGATGTAGAATGTGCTAGAATATTGAATAGCACCATACATGTTAATAATGATTTGTGACCGTTGATTGGAGTCTAAAGGTTTAGAGAACTACCATTTGGAAATTATTAAAATTAGTTTGTTTGATTTGTCAATTAATTATTAAAATTGAGTGAAGAATTAAGACCACTAATTTTACATTAAGAATAAATTATCCTAAATTTACAATTCAGGAAATATCTAGTGTGGATGTCCTAAATTTTGAAAATCCTCAAACAAAATTTCAAAAAAATCACCTCCGATAAAATTGGTATTAGTTTATTGCAATATGATCTTTAATTGTGCCAACAAATATTAGATTGTAATGTTAATTAAGGTGATAAAATTTGAAAATTTCTCAAACTTTTTTGGTTTATACTTTGACCCCTCTAATAAGCTCGAATCTTGGTTCTGTCCATAGGCTTACAAAACTGATGTATCAAAATTTTGAAAGGAATTTAAAAAAAAAAAAAAAAATTATAATGAGGTATAAATGTATGAAGCTTGCAAAGTTGAGGCATCCGCATCAACAAAAAGTAAAATACTTTCATTTATATATATATATATATATAAAAGTAATAGATTACTCAAAACTAAAAGCAATAAAGTTGAACTGGGCGAACAACTCAAGAACTAGAAAAAGAAGTGCAGAGGAAACGCACGAGGAAGAAGAAGATGGAAATGACAGGTGTGATGGGGTGCGTTCCTTCAGTTGTCGGGTTGATTCAGGCCAATCCTTCTGCTTCTGGTATGTTTTCAATACCGGACGAAACTCAACGAAATGGACCCGAGGCTGGAACAACGAACCGTTTCGCGCCTCTAAACGCACCGTTCCATGATATTGGTTTGGTTGGAAGAGTTATATATGTCGGTGTATGTATATATATTTCTGTTTTTGTCTCAAATGATTCGCTTTTAAATTAAATTAAATTTAACACGAGGACTTCAAAATTCAGCCAAACAGATTAAATTATTTTACATTACTACAACAACAATTAATCTCAAGTCCCAACCAAGGTTTCTATCTCTCTCTCTCTCTCTCTCTCTCTCATCCTTTTCCATAATATTCTTATTGAAATCAAACAGTGTTAATTCGACTAGATACATTATCAACAACGATCCACAATGTTCATATTTCTGTCACTTTTTAGAAATTTGTATTGTTTACAAAACTTGAAGAGTATCTGATAGTTAGTACACTCGTTTTACAAAATAAAATGTCACATGTTGTCTTTCTTTCTTTCTTTTTTTCGTTTTATTTATTTATTTTTGAAGGCGAGTATGCAACGTGAATATATACAATTCAATTTAAAAAATAAGTTTTGGGTTTTGGTGACTTCTTTTTCTTTTTCTTTTTTTGGTTAAACAAGCATGTAAATATTAACTAGGGAACAATAAGTCTATTGATTTTTCGTTTGTTAATTTTTATTTTATAGTAGTTGGAAACTGGCTTAGAAGACTAGAATGAATTGCAACAATAAATTGGAACTCTTAACTGGCAGTCTGGCACAGTAAAAATGGTTATTAATTCCAGGGAGTTTTCTTGATTTTTCTTTGCTACAATTATAAATCCCACATTTCCTTTCTTTAGCCAGGTTCAGGTGTCGTTTCAAGTATAAGCAGAATTGTATCTTCTTCTCTATCTCAAGTTTGGATTTGGTAGATTTTTTTTTTTTTTTTTTTGGAGAGGCTGATTCCTGGACACGAACATGTGACCTATCTCTTTTGATAAAAGGCACTAATTAATTTCTCCTAAAACTTTTTAATGCATAGGTTACAAATTTAAATCTAATCCAAACCATAGGTAGATTACATAATTTCTCCTCGGTTTGTATTTGGTTTCTCTGCAGCCTTTGAATTATTTTGAATTGCATGCCTAAGCATTTCTATCATCATTAGGTATTTTGATGAGGACAAGTTAATTTAAAAAAAAAAAAAAATAGAGAAGGAAAATAATAATAGAGAATTACATTTTTAATCATTTTAGTTCCGTTTGTTGCTCTTCTACATATAATTTTTTACCCTACTTTGTCTTTCAAATTGTACTTTTCGATTTATACTGCTTTCTTTCCTTGCCCTCCAAGTCTTGTTGGTCTGTCTCCTGCTAATCTTATATACTGAGAGGTGAGGACATATCCATGTATGTGTATGGATGAGCTTTATTTAGCGGAATCCTAAATTTATATAATTTGAGCTGTGTATCGCAGGTTTCATAATTTTGGTGAACAGCCTAAACAGTATTTTAAACATTCATTGTAAAGCTCAAATGGGTTGTCATTGTCATCTTCTTCTTCCGCTGCTGTTAATTTTAGTTTCATATTCAATGAAGTGCAAGTCATGGAGTTGGTTCTCTTCTTCTGGTACAAAGGATCATTCTGGCCTTGCTGAATTCTCCATGGAAGGTTTTAATGATCAGAAGGGAACCAGGCTAGTGGAAAGTGCTAAAAACAAATTGGTTGCTACAAACTCTTGTTGGCAAAATGCTTACCAGAATCTCTTTTCCGGATGCTCAGAGATTATTGCTGTGGATGAGAAGCGGTCTAGATTTGCTTGGCATCTTAGTGATTGCTTTCAAAAGGACTCTGGGAGGCAACCTTTTCCTTCTTGTGACCTGAAATTTGCCATTGCTAAATGCTTAAAGGGCTTGAGTGAAGATGAGTACCAGGTTTATCTTGCATTTTATCTTGAAACTAACTCCATCTGCCATCAGTTACAGTTAAGTATTATTTCTTCACATATTTTGAATTGCTTCTTTTCCTTGTCTAAGAGAACCTAAACGGAGTTTTTTTTTTTTTTTTTTCCTTGTGCAATTTGCAGGACTCACACATTCAAGCAACAAACAGAGAGATTAGTAAATGAACTGAAAATTTCAGCCCAACTGGCTGAAGACAAATTAGAAATTATAGAAGGAAAAACAGAATCTCTATTGCAGAACTCGAATGAAATTCATGACTCTTTAAATTCCATTGATACTCGAATCCAACAAGTAGCTCTAACAACAAAGAATGTAGGAGGTCATATAGATGTCATTCTCAAGCATTCAGAAGTTTTATATGAGCAATCAAAGGAGCTTGCAGCTTCTCAATCAGAGCTGCAAGAAGGACAAGTGGAAATGAGGAGAAATTTGGTGGACTGGATGACAATGCTTAAAGATTCTTACAATATTTTGGGCCAAGAAATAGATAATTTAAGAAATGAAGCTATCGAAATAGAGAAGGGGATAACTAAAGTTGGAGATGCAATGTCTATAAAGATGGAAAATCTACAAAGCAAAGCAGATGACATTGGGAATATGGCAGTTATTTCCTTAGATAAGCAGCAACAACTTTTGGATGAGCAATCCATGGCACTTGAGGGTCTTCAAATTTTAACTAAATTTCAATCTGAAGAACTAGAAGAGAGCAGGTAAAATAGGAAACTAAATGATAAAGTAAATTAAAACCAAGAATATCAATAAATAATTTTCTAATACTAATGAATTACAGGAGTACTCTGCAACATTTTGCCGAATATAGCCACAAACAACAGGAAGAGCTTCTTCGGCAGCAAGAACAGCTTCAAAGAGTTCATGACCACCTGATGGAAAATTCAAAGTCTATTTTAGTAGCTCAGGTTAGCATTTTCTTCTGAGCCTTACTAATTTTTTTTTCATAAAGTGATTGCTTGGATTAGTGTTCATTTTTTTGACTAAATATCTCTATCTCTGCTTTTAGGAATCTTTTGAATCAAAGCAAGCAAGCATGTTTATTGTTTTAGATAATCTGTTTGCTTTGCACAATGCCATGCTGCTTGAATCGCGAGTAATTAAAGCTTTCTTTGTGTACTGTATATCAATTTTGATAATCTATATGTTCACTAGCACAAAGCAAACGTACAAAGTCAGGCCCAGGCTATATATCGGTATCTCTACTACTTTACCTCCTTTTCGTTCTTTTTAATTTGGGAACCTATATTACCATAAAATTATTTTTTTTTGCAGGGCTTTGCGCTACATTTGTAATAGAAGTTGCAATACTTCAGCTTGCAACAAATGAGAATATTGAACGAAGATCATGGATAATAAATTTGACCAGGTCGCTCTTTGTGCTTCTTGCTTCAATCCAGATTCTACATGCCATATGCACATACAGGTATTTTAAAATGAAGAATAAAATAGTATTTAGGTAAGAGAATGCATTTATAGATTCAGATTTAATTTAGGGCTTTGTGAATCATGCAGAGACTTTGAAGTGCTGAACCATCAGATGCTTCTAACATTAATTGAGAAGATCAATGGCTTGGATAGACACAAGGAATTGTCATGGGACATGGATAGTGATGAAAACTGGTCTACATGGATTGACTCTGACTTACCAGAAGATGTAAACAATTTTGAGGACCCTGACTGTATACTTCCAGAGGAAGTTGGAGAAAATTCAATCATGACCACTTCAATTACAAGAAAATATAATCTCCGCCACAGATAGACTTCATTGAGAATTTTCTTAGTGTTAGTACTAGTTTCCAACAAACTTTTACGTTATGATGTACTTTCAGCTTAACACTGTATGTATGTATTGGTTTCTTGGTTTTTTAAACTCATTTGTTCAATAGAAAATTTATGATTCTACTTGTTTGACGGGGGAAATATAGTGTTTAAAAATTTAGCTAAACTATTTGTTTATTCCTTCTCTTACCTAACATATTTTCATATTACTATTGTGGGTGGGTGCATGGTTTACAATGAGAATGCATGAAATAAAAATTCTTTGAAAAACTTTCATATATGTAAAACTTGAAAATTAATAAGCAATGGATCCATTCTATTAGTAAGGTCCACCTATATTTTTAGATCAATACAGTGCAGTCTCTTGTGCAATCCCAAATGAGTTGCACATTGTACATTCTCTTGCTCCTATTGTAAATAAATTTAGAGGTATAAATGGTCACAAAAAGTTAACTAAGTTACAGTTTGTCTACATTAGTTATATAATTATAAGCATGTTGAATTGGAGACTGATTAAGCCCATTGTACTTGAATGTAGAGTAGTTGGGTCCTTGTAGTGAACCCAAAGTTCACATAACATTCTGCTCTTCTAGGGAAACTACTCTATTCAGAGCAATCTACTCTCTGTCAGTGTAACCAATATGACCATAATTATGTAATCCTCATTTATATTCAGTATTATGTTTTTCTATTTTACATTGTATATCAATTCAGGACAAACTGCCAATGAACTCTGGCTGAAGTGGCACTCCTTCCTCCCTTAATAAAGAAAGGGATGAAATGTGAGTACGTGGCTTGAAGACACATTAGGTGTGTGTGTAATTTACCATCAAATATATATATATATATATATATATTTGTTTAGGACAAACCTAAGGTATATCATTCTTTGTTATAATGGGTTCATGCAGTATTTTTTTGTTGTTGATAATTTACTCAGATGATTATGGGATGATGATGATGATTGTATTAGAGCAATTCGACGCTATTTTATGCTTGAAAATTTAGTTTCTAGCACAGAGATGGTATTGGTTTTGGTGGGTTGTAGGAACAGGATGAATTAGAATTTAAATATAAAAAATACAAATAATTATGCTTTCTTACTATGGTCTGTTCACCAGTAGTCCTTACAAGAGCAGGCTCCTCCCCTGAAATGGTGGAAACGGTTTGTATCTCTTAAAACAATCACCCTCCCAGTGGCACTTGAAACAATCTTCATCCAGGTGTGACAATCCACACAAACACGAAGGTTCTTTGTAATTCTAATTGGCACTCCGGCAGAACTGTGAATTAGTGAAAATACAGTTGCTAGTCGTTCACTATGCCCACAAAGCCAAATTGATTTTGTTTCTTCGTTTACATCATGAAGTACAACACCAGTATTAGGGACATATCCAATTTCTTCCATAGCATCCATCAGTTGATTCCAAACCTTCTTATACTCGGCAGAATTACGAAATTCAAAACCTCCACCTGCCACAAAAGTGTGAATTCTATTCTTTATTTGTACCCAACTGCACCCTGCCTCTTTCGTCATTCCCCTTCTTTCCATCATGTCTCTAACTATCTTGACATTATCCCACATTCCTGCATTCGCATAAATGTTTGAGAGCAGCACATAATTTCCAGGATTGTTAGGTTCAAGCTCAAACAACTGCTCTGCAATAGCCTCACCTAGAGAAACATTGCCATGGAGCCGGCATGAATTGAGTAATGATCCCCATACGCTGCCAATTGGCTTCATAGGCATGAATTTCACTACCTCTAGTGCCTCCTTGATTCTCCCAGCTCTACCCAACATATCTACCAAACAAGCATAATGCTCTACACTTGGTGACAACCCATAATTCTTCTTCATTTCATTGAACAATCTTTGTCCCTCACCAGTAAGCCCTGCATGACTACAACCCGACAGTAAGGCAATAAACGTTACTGCATCTGGTCTAATACCAGACTCAACCAGCTCATTAAAAATCTCCATTGCCTTTTGTAGACACCCATTGACAGCATACCCTGTCAGCATGGTATTCCATGAAGTCAAATCTTTGCTCTGCATTCCATCAAACACTCTCCTGGAGTAATCTGTTGCTCCACATTTTGCATACATGTCCACAAGTGAGTTTAGTACTGGGACATCAGGTTTTCTAGTGGACTTCACAATCTGGGCATGTATCTCTTTCCCACTATTAAGCGCAGTCAGTTGGGAACAAATCGGTAAGACTGTTGTAAGAGTAACCCAACTGAATCCAATCCCCTCTCCTTGCATCCTCCTAAAAGTGTCCAGTGATTCAAACACTTGTTTTCGGTGAACAAAACCTGCAATCAAAGAATTCCAAGAAACAACGTTCTGTTGAGGCATTTCTTCGAACACCCTTAGTACCTCATCAAAACACCCACACTCAGTATACAACCTTAAAAGAGCATTATTCACTACTTGATCTGGTTCTTCATTACACTTGATGATCTGGGCATGGACCGCTTTACCAACCCGCAGTTCACATAAATCTGCACAAGCCTTCAAGGCCATCGAAAATGCAAAATTACCCGGTTGAACTAACCTGGACAACATGCCACAATATATAAGTAAAGCTTCTTTTGAATACCCATTTTTTGAAAATCCAATAGCCATTGCCACCCAGACGGATTCGGGTACAAGTTCATGTTCAAGTCCATCCTCGAACACACCAAGGGCCTCATCAATTAGGCCGCAAACTGAGAAAAGCGTGATGAACTTGGTTTTTATGGTGGGGTTCTTGAGAAGATCATAATTGCCTTTATCTCTAGAGAGGAGAAGGTGCAAGTAGAGCCTTTGGCCATGTTCTAAGGATTTCCTAGAGATACAGGAGTGGAGGAAAAGAGAGTAGGCCTCAAGATCTGGCTCAGACGCCACAGGTTTGGACGGTGAGGATTCGATTACACGAAGGGCCTCATCTAGTTTTCCTGCTTTAGTCAGAGATTTGAGGGTTGAGTTTAGAGGTCTTTTGTTTTTGTGAGCCTTGGGTGTTGAAGTGACCGTTATGTTAGTTGTTACGGTTATGTTAGTTGATAGAGAAATGGCGGGAATCATTATCAGACTGTCTGGCTACTACTTTCTATGTTTAGCACCGGATGTAAAGAAAAGCTTTTCTAGTACTATGGCTCTAATAGAGTTAACAAACGCCGCACAATTCACAACTGCCAGTGCCCAATTGCTCTACCAGCTATGATATTCCTTTGGATACTGGGACAACTTATGAGATGATAGTAGCAAAATCTTTTAGAGCTAAGGTATATCGAGGCTGAGATTTGTAATGAACACATCCAATACGTGATCAATTCACACTACAGTCGTTTCTGTGTACCTTTAATCCTAGCACTGTTCCCGATTTTTTTTTTTTTTTTTTTTAATTCAATGATTTAGTGCTACTTCATTCTATGATTTATAGAGCCGGGATAAAAGTGCAAACTTTACGTACCAAGTATGAACTTTTAAAAGTGAAAACTTTGTAGACTGGGTATGACATTTTTATGACTTCATTCCCTGGCTATGATTTATAGATATTAGCAGACACCCAGATGTCTTCATCTTCATGATGTGCTGTGTGTCATGGAGTTGTTGCGCATTGTGGTCACTAAGTGTTTGAGTCTCAAAGACTAATTCATATAGTAAGCTAGTAGCTGCACCTGCACTGGGAATAAAAAGATCTTCCTGCAGGAGTTGGCTTCAATTTATGACACAATTTGTTCAGTACGAGCTGATTACTCGATGTTGAATATTACCCTAATGTGAAATGAATAATACTCGCTTGTGGGGTGTTGCAAGCAGAAAATTGTGTAACATTGGAAGCTGAAAACATTATACATCATTGAGAGCTACAAAAACATTATACATACATATATATATATATATATATATAAGCTTTGACTTTATATAGTATATGGTCTCATACTTAATGCCTGCTACATGATTGGGTAGAAAATGTTCACTCAGCACTAGAAAATTTACAAATTAATGGGTTTGCAGCCAAGATCAATGGATTTCTTCACTGCATCCATCACTAACTGCGTCTTTCTACTAATCCCAGGCCATTTACTATCAGGGCGAAACTTGGATTTTCTAATGCCCTCAACTTGTCTTGCTAGCTCTTGAACCATCAAAGCCTCTTGAGGAAGCTGAGAAGTGACGCAAACTTCCTCAGGCTTCACACTCCACCCAATATGGAGATCGAGAAACTTAAGAGTCCAATGTGAAGTCAAAAGAAGCAGAATGCTCTTGATATGGGATTATGAAGTCCTTGACATGCAAGGATCCTTTGGAAGCACAAATGGCCAAGTCCATGGATGAGTGGGAGAGGAAGGAGCAATGAATTGTTGCAACTGTCGTGTCGGGTTGATCCCAATGAAGAGAAGCCGTGCATGACAAGATGACTCCAGCTAAGTTCCTGGTAACATCAGGCAGAGCAGTTACTGTAGTTGGCAATTGGTAGTCCTTAGCCCACAAGATGGCTCCAATGCAGTACCAGGCTGAGTCTCCAAGCGCACCAAGAGCGTCCAAGTCTGGTTTCACTCTTATGTTGCTCTCTAGAAATTCTGGGGTCGCTGACGAAGTTGATTGGCTGTGGATCTAACACTCAAAGAGGAACATATGCAGAACCAGAAGAAAATATAACTGTGAGTTTCAATTTATATATCATCAACAACAACAATTCGAAACACAGCATTATCATCACCAACAACCAGAAGTGGAATTTGGAGCTGGATTTGTAGTGACACAATTCACAAATTACTCCTTTCTTTAGAATCAGAATAAAATGGAGACAAAATTGTTCAAACAAATTTAATTGCATTTCGCTCCCATGCATGAAATTTGAATGCTTTTTTAAAAAAAAAAAAAAATTTAATACATACATACATACATACATACATATATATATATAATTAAAATTTTGCTATGTAAAAAATTTATTTCACAACTTATTGATGAAACCATTTGTGAATGGTGAACAATCATTTTTATATGCCACTAGATACATCACTTTTATCTTCTATATATATATGCCACTAGGTATAATTAGGTGAACTGTGAAAAAATTTGTAAAATAAGTTGTGTCACTGGACTTATTCTTAATTGATTTTTTTTTTTTTTTGAAAATCTATTCTTATTGATATATGGTAGTGTTTATTACGCATATGATAACTTCCACATCTTTACACACTAGAGAAAAAGTTACTTGTGCCACAATAAAAAGTTCAAGATCCTAATAAATTCAGCTGTACATGTGCTGCCATGTTAAGCACTAAAAACCATACTGATTAAAGAAGAAAAGCAAAAGCTCACAAAGTTAAGTTGTCCAGAGTAATTAGAGAGCAAGTCTTTCATTTTGGCAGTCCTAGGATGATGCAGCCACATGCTCCCATCCATGAACTGTACACCGTTGGATTCGCATGCTTCCAATATCTGGTCAAGCTCTGCCACATCAAGAGCCGTCGGTTTTTCCAAAAGCAAATGCTTCTTTTTACAGGCAGCCAAGACTGCCCAGTGTACGTGAAGGCTAGTGGGTAGTGGCATATACACTGCATCCACACATGGATCGTCGAGTACCTGATCATAGCTCCCATAGATTTTCACGTTCTCGGGTAAACCATTTGTGGCCGCAAAGTTCTTAGCCTTTTCGATCGAACGGCTGGCTATGGCGTAGAGGATTGAATTGGGAGCTAAATCTATGGCTCTAGCCACTTTCCTAGCTATCTTCGCGCATCCTATGATACCAAAACGTACTGGGTTTTCAGACATTTTTTTTTTTTTTTTAAGGTTCTGAAAATTCTGCTTTGGATTATGGATGATGGGGTTTGCAGCGTTTGCTCTCTGGTTCTGGAGGGACTTTCCCTTTAGTATGTGGATTAGTGGATAGGAAAGCCACCCACAAGGATGATAAAGGCAATAGAGGCCTTTTACAACCTCTTTTAGATTAAATGGCAAGAATGCCCTCCTATATTACCAAAGGCCATCCACGTGTGTTTGTGTTGGGGAAAATTAAAGATAAAAGTATATGTTATTTCTGAAACAGTAACTCAGCATTCATACGATGTTTTCTAGGTCCAACCCAAAATCATCTCTTATTCTAGTTGCTTCCAAACCCCAAAGCCGGAAGCTGTCTTGCCACTTCCAACATCTGATATCACAAGTAAGTTTTTTTCTCTTTTTCTATTTATTTTTTGTATTTTTCACATCTAATTTTTTTTTTTTTCTTACCGAAAATAAAAGGGTCTATCTTTTTATGATGTTGGATTTGGCACCATAATTTGTCTTATTTTTATAACCACATCTTCCCTGAAATGGTTTTATTCTGTTATGGAATGAGAATACCAGATGTTGCAAGATTTGTATGATAATGAATTTGGCTTTGCAGGTATGTTATGGGGTGAGATTTGGGTGTTTTTGTTTAGGAAAGAATTTGGGGGTGGGGTTTGGAATTATGGGTTTGGGGTTTATTTGTTGTCATTGTTTTAATTTGTATCTTATATTATTATCAATGTCTATAACTTTACATGGATTGGGCTGCATAGATTAATTTTGATGGGCTGCCTAGATTAATTTTGATGGTTCCTTGTAGCTAATTTATGATACTATTCATCTTGTGAGTTTGGGGTTTAATAACTGATAAGGATAATTTTGCAATATTAGCACTTACCCATGATAAGGCGTAAAGCAACATTCTAAACCAACCCATCGATCTTGTGTCCGCTAACACGTGACAACAGTAAGAGTCTACAAAGCTGACGGGATCAACTTGGGACAGAGATGGAAAGTTGATGCCGCTAAAGATAAAGGAATGCACGAGACTGACGGTTCTGACATAACCCTAACTTGATCTCCACGCATGCGTGTATAAGGAAATTTCTTGTGTCCCATGCCCAGTGTTAATCAAAAAGACTCCTACAAGGAAAAGATTCCACAAAATACGCTCATGAGGACTCCTATAAGTAAAAAGCTTCTAAACCAAGGAAAGAGATGTCAACCCTCTACTACTATATAAACCCCAATACCCTCACTAACCAAGGTACGTATAATTCACCCAAGCTCTGGCACTCTAAAGTTGCGAGAAATTCTAACTTGACCTTCGGAGGGTATTTGGCTGACACCACACTAGTGCTCTCTGTTAGGTCTTTTCTTTTTGTTGTGCAGGTATTGTTTCAAGCACATAAGGACTGTGTGACTTACTGTTGATTTTTCAGCATCATCAGTTGGCGCCGTCTATGGGAACGTCGATTTGTAAGCCATATTATCACCTCTTGGACAAAAAAGTTGCATGGTACTTACTCGCTCAATGGCAACCACCACCAACAATCAAGGCGATGAACCACGACCCACTACCTTGGAGAGGCAAGTCCAAACCTTCACAGCAGTAGTGGAACGTCTCACCAAACAGAATCATGACCTAGAGGAACAGCTATGCCAGAAGAATGCAGCGATGGATACCCAAGAGGAAGACCAAAAAGGCACCAGCACTGAGAGAAGGAACCAAGAAGGTCCGGAAGGGAGCAATGCCCCAAGTAGGCCAGAACGACAAGACACGAGCCAGCCATCCGTCACCGATATGGTTCCACCTCACATAGTTGCCGAGATACAGATGATGAAGGAACATATGGACTTTATGATGAACGCCCTCAGAGGGCAGGTGTCTAGCGACCTCAATGACTCAGTCCACCGAACTGATTTGCCATTCACAGCCTCCATCATTTCATTCCCCCTTCCGCCGAAGTTTCGTATGCCGCAGGTGGAAAATTACGACGGATTCAAGGACCCCTTAGATCACCTAGAGTCTTTCAAGACCCTGATGCACCTACAGGGGATACCAGATGAGATCATGTGCAGAGCCTTCCCCACAATGCTGAAGGGATCCGCAAGGATCTGGTTCAACAAGCTGACGCCTAACTCCATTAGTACCTTCAAAGAGTTAAACGCCCAGTTCGCCTCACACTTCATCGGGGGACACAGGTATAAAAAGTCTACTACATGCCTGATGAACACTAAGCAGCGGGAGGACGAGACGCTGAGGTCCTACATCACCCGCTTTAACAAAGAGGCTCTCTCGATCAATGAAGCCGACGATAAGATACTCGTGGCTGCCTTCACGAACAGACTACGGAAGGGTAAGTTCTTGTTTTCCCTATACAAGAATGACCTGAAAACTATGTCAGATGTGCTGTATAGGGCAACAAAATACATGAATGCGGATATGCGTTGTTGGCTCGAGAAAAGAAGCCCAAGAAGAGGGAAAGGCAAGAAGACCCGCAACATGACAGGGGGCGGAAGATGGCTAGAACCGAAGATCGGCAATGGCTAGAACCGAAGATCGGCAAGAGGTAAGGGTGGCAAAGTAAGCCCAAACCCATTTGTCCACCTAAACCCACCTAGTTTAATTGAACCTAAACCCACCCAATTATTAGTTAGGTTAAATGGGCATTAACCCAATTAGACTCAGTGATTATTGGGTTTTAACTAAAAACCCATTGAGCTCCATTTAACCCCAAAACAATATACCCAAATTCAATCCAGGCTTTCCCATTAAATAATAATAATAATAATAAGAATAATAAAATAAAAAATAAAAAACCTCAGACGTTTCAGTTTCATTTTCCTTCATTTTCTCGGCCTCCAAACACCTCTCTCTCTCTCTCTCTCACTTGCTCTCTCTCTCTCTCTCTCTCTCTCTCTCTCTCTCTTTCTCTCTCTATCTCTCACACTGAACTTCCCAATCTCTGGCGACGAATGCGCTTCTAGCGAAGAATACACCGGAGTGGTCGGCATGTGCTACACGTCTTTGAGCATGATTAGAGGACTGGTCTTGCTAGCTTCCGAAGCATAGGTTCTTGCGACCTTGCACAACGGGCAATAAACCCAGGGTTCTTGTATCACCTTGCCTTAGGTCGAAACCCTAGATTTGGTGTCGGAATGGTTGGAGTTTGGGGTTTTAGGGTATTTAGAGAGCTTTGATGGCGGCGAGGGGTTTGAGATTAGGGATAGGGATTGGAAATTGGGGGATCTAATAGCGAGGGATTTGCGGGATTTGGAGGCGGAATGAGAGGCCACGACGGAGTCGATTATGGCCCATAAATCGGCGTCATCGAGGTCCTTGTCGTCGGCGACGGAGTGAGGAACTATGGAGGCCATTTTTTTGGATTTGTCGAGCTTCAACGTTGGAGTGGAAAAGGCAACGAAACACAGACAACGATAATAGTACAGTTTTTGGATTTTTGTTTTGACCCACATTATATCTCAAACACCATACTGGGTTTGAATTTTTTTTTTTTTTTTTAATTTGGGTAATTTAAGAATGGAGTAATTGATAAAGATGAGTTCATTTTTCTCTTTTTTTTGGTTTAGAAGAATTTCTATTTGTTTTGCTTTCGAAATTCCAGGAAAGTTTTGAGTTTGAAATGACATTTCTTTGTATTTGTTGCGCTGTTTAATTGCCAAGAAAGTGAGAGAAAATAGAAAAGAAAAGAAAATATTTTTTTATTTGGATTTTTAATATAATTGCTGATATGGATGTGCTTATGTGGAATTTTTTAATTCCAAGAATAGAGACTAGAGAGAGTGGAAAAGGGAATCCAAGAAAGTGTTGGGATTTTCACTTTAATGGCATTTTGATAATTTTGATAATTGGATGATTGGGTGAGTTGGGGTTTACCCATAATAATTGGGTTGGGTTGGATTTGGGTTAGAAGCAATTAGTTAAATAGGTTTTAATGGGTAAATGAGTTTTATATACCCAATCCAATTATGCCCACCCCAAACCCACCCATTTGACACCCCCAGCAAGAGGACAGACGCTCCAAACCCCCTGCAGGGAAGTTCACAAGCTTCACCTCATTAACCGCCCTGATTGACCAAGTTTTAATGCAAATTAAGGATGAAGGAGCCTTGACCTTTCCTGGCAAGCTAAAGGGCAATCCTAACAAGAGGTCTAGTGACAGGTACTACCGCTTCCACCACAATGTTTAGCTAACAGGTTCTGTGTCGAAAATGTCGCAGATCGACAACCTCGTCATCGAATTCACGGAATAAGATGCTCGACATCTCCACCACCCGCACGACGATGCACTGGTCATTAGCATACGAGTGGGGGATTATAATACGCACCGGGTTTTGGTTAACAATGGCAGTTCAGCCGACATCCTTTACTATCTAGCATTCCAACAAATAAGGACTGACAGAGAGCAGCTGATTCCAACGAACGCTCCACTCGTTGGCTTTGAAGGAACAAGGGTATTCCCCTTGGGCGCGGTCACGTTGTTCGTCACGGTTGGCGACTACCCCTAGCAAATCACTAAAGACGTAACATTCCTGGTGGTCAACTATTCGTCTGCTTACAATGCCATCCTAAGACGACCTACCCTCAACTCATGGAAGGCGGTAACCTCAACCTACCACCTAATGATCAAATTCCCTACAGATTATGGAGTAAGGGAGCTACGCGGAAATCAGGTGGCTGCACGTGAATGCTACATAGCTACGATAGAGATGGACGACCACCTGCAGGCCATGAATATAGAAGAACACCAGACGATGACAGAGCCTGTTGAAAGGCTTGAAGAGATAGTTCTTGACAACTCCAAGCTTGACCAAATGACAAAGATTGGTACCCTCACCAACCCAACAGTCCGCCAAGCACTTATGACTTTTCTCAAAGATAACCGGGATGTATTTGCCTAGAGCCATGAAGACATGCTGGGAATAGACCTTTCAGTCATGGTGCATAAACTGAATGTGTCGCCTTTCTTTCCACCCATCCGTCAGAAGAAGCAAGTATTTGCCCTAAAACAAGATCAAGCAATAGCGGAAGAAGTTCACAAGTTACAAGAAGCAAACTTCATTAGGGAGGTTTACTACCCTAACAGGTTGGCAAACGTGGTGATGGTCAAGAAAGCCAGCGGGAAATGAAGGATGTGCATAGACTTTATCGACCTGAACAAAGCATGCCCTAAAGATAGTTACCCCCCCCCCCCCTCGGCAGGTTGACGTCCTGGTTGACTTTATGGCTCAACAACAATTATTAAGCTTCATGGACGCTTTTTCAGGTTACAACTAAATCAAAATGCACGAAGCCAATTAGGAGAAGACTTCGTTCATAACCAGCCAGGATCTCTTTTGCTATAAAGTAATGTCATTTGGCCTAAAAAACGTGGGCGCAACATATTAGAGGCTTATGAACAAGATGTTCGCACAGCAGATTGGGAGAAACGTCTAGGTCTATGTTGACGACATGCTGGTAAAAAGCCGAATGGAGGAAGGTCACTTGGAAGACCTTAGGGAAACATTTGACACCCTACGTTCTTACAACATGAAGCTCAATCCTGGAAATTGTGCCTTCGGAGTAACAGCAGGAAAGTTCCAAGGACTCATGGTGTCTCAGAGGGGAATCGAGGCCAACCCAAACAAGATCTGGGCCATAATGGAGATGCCACCTCCGAGGAACGTAAAAGAAGTACAAAGCCTCAACGGCAAAATAGCAACCCTAAACAGGTTCGTGTCAAGGGCAATGGACAAGTGTCTACCTTTCTTCCGCACGCTGAAAAAATCTCTTGAATGGATAATTGAGTGTCAGTAGGCGTTCGAGGACCTTAAGACCTACCTCTCGGCTCCCCTATTGCTAAGCCCTTCCCAGTCTGGGGAAGAGTTGTTCCTCTACTTAGCAATATCCTCGACAGCCGTCAGCGCAGTCTTAGTCAGGGAAGAAGAGAAGGTGCAGAAGCCCGTGTACTACGTAAGCCGAGTGCTTTGAGGTGCAGAAGAAAGATACCCACCAATGGAGAAGCTCGCATTCACTTTAGTTACAGCAGCCTGAAAGCTTAAGCCATACTTCCAAGCCCACACAGTAATCATCCTGACTGACAAACCTCTACGGCGAGCGATGAGCAATCTCGAAGCTGCTAGACAGATGGCATTATGGGCGATAGAGTTAAGTGAATTCGACATACAGTACCGCCCACGTACTGCCATCAAAGACCAGGTGGTCACTGACTTCATTGCGGAATTCACTAACGTAGAATACCAGGGGGCAGAAGAGTATCCTCAATGGAACGTACACATGGATGGATCATCCAATAGACGGGCTGGCGAGGCAGGCATCATACTTTGCTCTCCAGAAGGTGACAAGATTGAATGCATGGTTCGTCTTGACTTCCCTATGATCAACAATGAGGCGGAATATGAAGCACTAGTTGCAAGTCTAGATCTTGCCAAAGCAACAGGAGCCGCGACTGTGGTTATTTATTGCGACTCCCAGGTTGTCACAAACCAAGTAAACGACGATTACGAGTGCAAGAGCAAGAGGATGAAGAAATACTTGGAGCAAGCAAAGAAAATGGTAGACGACCTACAGGCCAAGATTGTTCAAATTCCTAGAAAAGAGAATGAGCAAGTCGACCGTCTTGCGAGGGCCACATCAGCAGAGCACGTGGTCATTCCTGACAGGGTACTCTCCTTTATTCAGCTTACACTGTTGATAGATGTCATCCAGGTGCAAGAAATAGGTTTCAAGAATGATTGGACCACCCTTGTAGTCTCTTATTTGAAAGAAGGCGCGTTACCCGACGGTAAGTAAGCCGCAAGGAAGCTAAAAGTCCAAGCAGCACGATTCGTTTTGATAAAGGATATATTGTACAAGAGAGGTTTCTCCTGCCCATACCTAAGGTGTTTGAGTCTCGAGGAAGCAGATTATGTCATGAGAGAAGTCCATGAAGGAATCTACGGGAACCACTTAGGATCATGGTCATTAGTACACAAACTGATTCGGGCCGGATATTACGGGCCACCATGCAAAAGGATGCCCAGGCTTATGTTAAAGCCTGCGACAAATGTCAGAGGTTTAGCAACGCCATCAGACAGCCGTCGTAAGAATTAACTCCAATGACGACTTAGTGGCCATTTGCTCAATGGGGATTAGACATCATGGGCCCATTCTCGGTAGCAATACGGCAACTGAAATTCCTTATAGTAGGTATAGACTACTTCACGAAGTGGGTAGAAGCTGAACCCTTGGCCACCATCATAGAGAAGAACGTGCAAAGCTTCGTCTGGAGGTACATCATTTGTAGATACGGGATCCCTAGAGTCCTGGTCTCAAATAACGGGAAGCAATTCGACAATGACTCCTTTAGGAACTTTTACTCGCAGCTGGGAATTAAGAACCACTACTCCTCCCCCACCCATCCTCAAGCCAACGGATAGGTTGAAGTCACAAACCAATCCTTACTTGAAATTATCAAGACTCATCTCGAGGGGGCAAAGGGTATATGGCCTGAAGAGCTTCCAAGCGTACTATGGGCATACAGGAGAACAACCAAAACACCTACAGGGGAAACACCGTTTCGGCTAGCATATGGGAGCGAATCGGTTATTCCAACAGAGGTCGGGCTCACAAGCTACAGGGTGGACAATCAAGATGAAAAGAAAAACGACGAAGCAATGCGTCTACAGCTTGACCTACTGGACGAAATCAGGGCAATGGCAGAGCAAAGACTCGCATGATACCAGAACCTCATGGCCAAGCACTGCAACTCCCGAGTCAAACACAGAGACTTCAAAGTGGGAGAACTCGTCCTGAGAAAGGTAATGGGCACTGCTAGAGACTCCAACCAAGGAAAGCTCGGCCCTAATTGGGAGGGACCTTACAGAATCACGTCATGGTAGAGGAAAGGCACCTACAACCTAGAGACACTAGATGGACGGAAGTTACACCATCCGTGGAACACCGAGCACCTACGGAAGTACTACCAGTAAAGATGACAACGTGGAGAGCAACACTTTTCGTTTTCAGTTTACTTTAGTTAATTTTAGCTACACTCCTCAGTTTTCCAGTTTACCTTAGTTAATTTTTGCTACAAATACTTTTTATGCCTAAAGGGTGGGTTTTTTTTAGAGAACTACTTTTCTACAAATGCATGGTTTATCATGATAAAAGGAGTTTTATTCAGATATGACTAATGTGTTTTTCTACAAAATATTATAAAGTCCATAAAGCGGACGAATTTGTTAACCCATAAAGTGGACGAATTCATTAGTCCATAAAGTGGATGAGTTTATTACTAAGTCCATAAAGTGGATGAGTTCATCAATCCATAAGGTGGACAAGTTTATTATCGAGTCTATAAAGTGGACAGGTTTATTACTAAGTCCCTAAAGTGGACGAGTTCATTAGTCCAAGTTTATTATCAAGTCCATAAAATGGGTGAGTTCATCAAATCCATAAATTGGACGAGCTTGGTGGTCCATAAAGTGGACGAGTTTATAAAATAGACGAGTTCATTCCAAAAGGATGAATTATTATTAGTCCGTGAAAAGGACGAGTTCACCAGTAAGTCCATAGAATGGACAAGCTCATCCCATAATTATAAGTTATTATCATGAAGTCCACTAATATAAGAACTCGTAAGTGGACGGGTTCATGAATTGATCCACAAGGTTGACAAATCCATAATTGATGTAAATAGACTTATAAAGTCCAAAAAGAAGACAAATTCATTCCACAAAGATGGCTTAATCCATAATTAAAGTGGACAGGCCCACAAAGAAGGGTTCATAACTTAGTCAATAAAGCTGACGAGGTAATCCCACAGTTTACAAATTCATCTTATTAAATTTGACGAGATCAATAGAGTAGAGATTCATAAGAGCAAGAAGATGAACATACACACAACATACTGAAAGAGACGGATATAAATTAACATAAAGTGATGTCTTTGGGGAAAAAAAAGCCCAAAAAGCAGTAGGGCATTTTACAGAGTCTTAAAGATAGAATAAAATCAAAAGAAAAATTAATACGTAAAACTACGAGGCCGGAGGATTCGGAGTGTTCTCGTCATTCTTCTCCTCAGCAACAGGGTCTTTAACGTTCACAGGCTCAGTGGATGGGACCAGGGAGGTGACGGGGGCATCAGTGGCTGGGTGAGGATGACACTATCATCTTTTGGATTAGACTCTGTGGAGTCGTCAGTTTCCTCCTGGATAGTGTCGACAACAGGAGTTGACGGCAGGGGCTCATCCATAGTGACCTTTGAAAAATCCAGGTGAGGGTAGAAGGACTTAACCTGCTTAAGGCAGTCCTCAAACCCTTCACCATAATAGCCAGCACAAAAATCTATGAACGGTTGAGAGGCCTTATATTCGTTTACGGCGTTGGCCCTGGCCGTCTCCACCTACTCAAGGAGGGTCGTCAGCTCCTTTTCTACTTTCTCCTTCGCTTCTTGCTCACTCTTTCTCTGGCGACCCTCCTCCTCCAACTTACCCGTCAGATCTTTTACCTCCTGGTTGAGGGTACGAATGGTGCCTTTGTACTGCTCTTCCTCGTTCGTCAAGATCTGTATGCGCTTGTGCAAGCGGGCAATCACTCCTTCTTTGGCGACACCCCTATCTTGCAAAGCTTTCATACGAAGCAATGCCTACAAGGTAGAATAGTCGTCAGCTACTAGACAAAAATGAGTTAGTAAAAAAGGTGAAGGAAAAAATGTACCCGAGCAAGATCGAAGAGGCTCGATGCCCCTAACTCATCCATCCCTTACTCAGTACAAAGGTTTACATCCTTATCTCTGATGAGGGACCCCTCCATCTCAATGGTGTAGTCCTTGTGTGTGAGGAGGTGACGGTCAAGTCCCTGAGCGGGGCTAATGCTGTCATCAGACCCTTACCTGCCCCATGGCTAGTCTTGGGGGGGGGGGGTCGGCTTTTTAAGGGATTTATCCCCAGCAGTAATAAAAGGCTTCTTAGGAGGACGATCGTCCTTCCCATCACCTTTTCTCTTGTGAGAGCCCTTCCTGACAGCTTTTGGAGCTGACGAGGATGCCCCCTTCCCCTTCATTTTATTTTCTTCTTTCTTCTTTTGCTGAGCGGCTGCTATGCGCACCTATGCTTTCAACCTAGTAGCCTCCATTTTTGCAAAGGATAGGTGACGGGCATTAAACTAAGTGATGCCTAAAAGAAGAAAAAGAAAAAACGACGGAGAAAATTAGAAATACTCACGATGACGGGAGTAAGACTTTAGCCTACGAGCTACCGAGGCTGGCTCTGGACCACCACAGTACGCATGTAGTGTGTCAAGGGTAATCAAATCCCTACTACTCGAATGGAATTTCAAGAACCCGTTGGATGAAGGCCTCCTGCTCGCCAGTTATGGATGGGCAGATACTAGCTAAAATAGAAAAACAATGACGATATTAGAACACTTTGCAAGAAAATAAAAAGGTTAAAGCAAAAGCTGACGGCATTAAACCTGAATCCTTGACAATGCCCCAAGTGTTGTCAAAGTCGTGGGGCATTGTATCCCACTCTTCCAGACGGCATACCTAATTCGTCCCCTTGACAAAAAAGTATCTACCCTTCCAATTCCTGTTGAAGTCGGGCATGTCTGACACAAGCCTTAGCGCTTTTTTCCGTGCAGCAAAATGATAAATCCCTTGTGATGAGACGATGTGTTGGGGCCTGTAGCACCAGAAGAACTCGTCCAGCAAAAGCTGACGGTTCTCTCCACTTAGACGACCCACAAAATCTCCGCCCTTATGAAGATCCTCCAGGCATTAGGAGTGATCTGGCTGACAGACAGACCAAGGAAGTTAGCCAGTTGACGGTGTAACGCCGTCAATGGCAGCCTCAGCCCCGCTGCAAACGTGGCGTCGTACATACCAACATCCACAGTCTTCCCTGAGTAGCACTTCTCATACTTCCCAAGGAGACGAATTGGTATGTGGTCGGGGATTTGGTAATGATCTCTCAAGTTCTTAAAAATAGTAGTCGTCATCTTCGGTAGAAAGTCATTAACGGTCCACATTTGAGGAAGAATTAATGGACAAGCATGCCCACTCCCAGGGCTTCCCGAACTCCCAACGTCGGGGGTCCTCTCATCCGCGTCATTCTCGTCTTCGTCACCTTCCATTCCTTTGTCACCTTCAACCTCTCCCTCACCATCGACTTCTCCCTCATCTATCTCTTCCTCATCTTCCTTTCCTATGTAACTTTCCCTATCCTTGTCAGGAGAACAGGCTGACATCTCTCTCTCTGATGACTAGGAATGGCCCTCCTCAGACTCATGACCTGTTTGGAAGACCTCGTCATAGCCCGCTCCTTCACGGACTGACGACTGCTCACTAATCGCTCCCTTAGACATTTTTTACCTACAAGCGATGGAGTTATTCTAAGTACCTAAGTTGACGGCCTCACTAAGAAGTTACACCATCAACTAAAACGCAAACAAAAATGGAAGGTAGTAGAAAGGAAGAGATGACTTACCAAGTAGATGGTCTCTGGAAGAAGTGACGGTCTCAGGGAACAGATGAAGAGGGCAGAAAGATGACGGGAGCAAGGTTCTTGGAGTAACAAGTTCTCTCTCTGGATCAACGATGAAATGGGAAGAATGGGGGAAGAACTAAGATATATATAGAATGAAGGATGCACGGAAGACGAAGCGACACCCTTGTCCAGAAGCGAAACCAGTTCGAATGTGCCACGTGTTCGAGTAATTAATAAAGGCTACTCGAGGAATCACCCATAAATGCTTTTTCCTTATTCCTAAATAAACGAAGTTAAATAAATAAAAATTATAAAAACTAAACTCCATAACCCGTCAGTTTTAGTCGACGAGGCTATGGAGTAGGGGGTAGCTGATAAGGATAATTTAGCTATCGGTCTTGTGTCCACTAACACGTGACAACAGTAAGAGTCTACAAAGCTGATGGGGTCAACTTGGGACAAAGATGGAAAGCTGACGCCGCTAAAGCTGAAGGAATGCACGAGATTGACGATTCTGACATAACTCTAACTTAATCTCCACGCATGCGTGTATAAGGAAATTTCTTGTGCCCCACGCTCAGTGTTAATCAAAAAAACTCCTACAAGGAAAGGATATGTCAACCCTCTACTACTATAAAAGCCTCAATACCCTCACTAACCAAGGTACACATAATTCACCCCAACTCTGGCACTCTAGAGTTGTGAGAAGTTCTAACTTGACCTTCAGAGGGTATTTGGCCGGTACCACACCGATGCTTTCTGTTAGGTCTTTTCTTTTTGTTGTGCAGGTATTGTTTCGAGCACATGAGGACCGTATGACTTATTGTTGATTTTTCGGCATCATCAATAACTATTATTCTTTATTTTAGTTTGTATCCTATTTTATTATCAATGTCTATAAACTTTACATTAGATTAGGCTGCCTAGATTAATATTGATAGTTCCTTGTAGCTAATGTACAATACTACTCATGTTAGTTGCCAAGTTGAAGTAAGATTATATATTGCTAACAATGTACCTTGTTACTTGAATATATGTTCTACTGCTGTTATGTTTAGTAGATATTATATTTCTGTTGATATAATTACATAGCCTACCCCATTGTTAAATAATTATTAAAGAAACTAATATAGAATATTTTGTTTCTTGCTTCCTTAATTAATTCTAAGTAACACCAATTATATTTATATTAAATCATATACGAAGATCTGTTTTACTAGATGACACAAAGATCTGTAGTGATTGGATTACATAAGAACTCTTAAACATTATTAGTTTGTAGTGATTGGATAACATAAGAATCTTAAACATTATTATCTGATTCCTTGACTTTAGCTAGAGATATGTTAGCTAAAGTTGATGTTGTCTCAATAGTTATTTGAGTTCAATTTCTTAAGTTTCATTCGTTATAATGTGTTACCTACTGGTTTGTTGGTGGTACAAAAAGAAAGTTACAAGCTTCACCAAGAAGAGAGCTGGGAGGTCTGAATAGGGGAGGGCATTCTTTGTTGGTTTAAATAGAGTTATATGTCAACTACAAGAACACATGCAAAAGATTGATAAAGATAGAGTTGATCAAGATGAGTTAGTTGTACACCACAAGGAGGAGAAAAAGTTGAGGATTGCATTGTTGTTATAGTGGGTTGCATTTGTAATTATTGTGACTCTTATGATATGGTGCAATGGGGCTAGAGTGGAGCACAAAAAGATTTTGCCAAAAGTTTAGCTAATTTGGATCAACTTTACATTTTAATGTTATTGTTATGATTTGTAATGTACTTTGTCACCCATTTGATGGATTGTCTGTTTTGAAAGATTAAAATAAATAGATAAACATGGCACTTTGTTCATGAAATCTCAAATTGTATATTTTTGGAGGAATTCTAACATTGCTTTATACAAGTATTCCAACTCCTGATACAACGACATCATTTTCATAAAAACCAGATATAGTAGAAGCAAAGTTGGCTCCTACAATGATTAAAGCTTATGTGTAATTGAAAATCCATTAACTTGAACCATATATTTTACATTGTACTCAGTCATCATTCATGATTTCTATGCAACTATTCTATCATTAATGCATCACATTGCCATCAAGGTCTATTACAAACTATCAGCTCATAACTAGCAAAATTTTCCAAGTAGTTTTGTACTAAATTACAATGCAACTATAGCAAAGATGCTTATTCCAGGAAGTGAGTTTCCACACATCTGATAACAATTCCATGAACAAAAAACCAACCTGCATAATTTCATTTCATAATATCACCTCCTATGTTTTGGTGTTGCCATCAATACATTTACCAAATTATCTAAGGTTTCACATCCATGTTAATTAATGGTGGTGCAAAAGGTAAACAAATGTTATACACTTGTTCTTTTTTTTGCATTCTTAGAAAAGACACAATTAGTGGTATCCAAAAATAGACTACAAAGTTTGTCTATGTCATGCTTCTTTGATCATGGTGTGCTTGGTGGGGCTGCCGTGCTTCTGAAAGTTTTCTTGTAAATAAGCTGACTAACAGGTCCACAATCCGGTGGCCTTCTCTTCCCTTTGGGATGGGCCACATTTTCATGCTTGTCACCGACAAAAAATGCCCTCCCCCGCTCAGACCTCCCAGCCATCTTCCTTGTGAACCTTGGAACTTTCTTTCCCTACAACAAACAAACTAACAGTACTTCATTTCCACAATTAATCTACCTAATGTAAACATTTACAAAAATCTGAAACTAAAAAACACAAAATCCAAAACAAACAAGTCCCAAAATATGAAACCTAAACTGCAAATTACTTACAGTCACCGTCAGGTTTCCTTCTTTCTGTGGAACAGGTCACATAGTGACTAATTTGTCTTCAATCAGTGGATTTAGGTGTTTTAACTGTGACTGTCGATGATGGCTTATCTGGTTAACCACAAAGTCATAAAAAAGAAGACAATGCATAACTATCCTTCACCTTGAATAACCATATCATGCATATATATAAAATAATATATAAGAATAAAATGTACTATTGCATAAAAATTTTCATCATTTGCATATAATTAGTCTTTAACTAGAAGTTACTCAAACATACACAAAATCTATCATGTTTGAGTAACTTCATTAGTTACAAAAGTTTCCCAAATTGACAACTATAATTAATGTTTGGCTATACAATCACTTATCCAAATTTTCAGCTATGCTAACTAAAAAATTTTCAAGTAAAAAATACTATCCAAGATGTTCTTCCACTTTGCAATAGAACAAAATTTCACATCCATCTTTGCACCTGGAAAAAAAAAATTATATCAACTAAAATATAATGTATACTAAACTTAACAGTAGAACTTATATTATATTCAAGTAACAAAGTACATGGCTAGCACTATATGATCTTAGTTCAGCTTGGCGACCAACGTGAGTAGCATCGTTATATGATCTTACTTTGGCTTGGCAACCAACATGAGTAGTATCGTACATTAGTTACAGGGAACCATCAATATTAATCTAGGTAGCCCAATCCCATGTAAAGTTTATAGACATTGATAATCTATGAAGCACGGACGCGGCTGAGAGGGTGCCACATTGGAGTCCAACGTGGCCCGACACAACTGCTCGCGCGTCGGTGCCGCGTTTGAGCTTTTTTTTTTTTTTTTTTTTTCACGAATTCGCATTGACTCAGCTCAATTCACGCCGAACCGAGCAGATTTGGCTAGAATCAAGCCGTATCGGCCGAAACAGGCTGAAATCAGCCTTGAATCATGCCGGAACAACCGAAATCGACTTTGAATGAGCCCGAACATCCTAAATTTGTCCTTCTCAATTTTATTCTGAATATTTGTTACTTCTTTTGTGTTTGCTTTTTTGTTTTGTGTTTTTTGCCTTCTTCTTTCTTTGTTTTGTGAATCAAGGCATAGTAATGTATTTTTTAAGAATATTTTATTAGTAAAAATATATAGAAAATATAAATAAAAATATTTTTAATAATTTTTTAATCGCCGCACCCTATTACACTTGCACCCTACTTTTTCAAAAATTTCAGAGTCCCGCACCTGCACCCGAATCTGGAAATGCACCCGTGCTTCATAGTTGATAATAAATAGGATACAAACTAAAACAAGGTATAATAGCTATCAAACCCCAAACTCACAACATGAATAGCATCATAAATTAGCTACAAAGAACTATCAAAATTAATATGTAAAGTTTATAGACATTGATAATAAGATAGTAATACAAATTAAAACAATGATAGCAAATAAACCCCAAACTCACAATTCCAAACCCCAACTCTAAGTCCCCATTAGATCCATCTCTTCCGTAAATAAAAACACCCAAATCTCACCCCTATAACAGACTTGCAAAGCCAAATCCATCATCATACAAATCTTGCAACATCAGATGTTCTCATCCCATAACAGAATAAAACCATTTCAGGTAAGATAATGGTGCCAAATCCAACGTCATAAAAAGATAGACCCATTTTTAGTAAGAAAAAAAAATACAAATAAGATGTAAAAAATACAAAAATAAATAAATAGAAAAAGAGAAGAAAACTTTTTTGCGATATCAGATGTTGGAAACAGCAAGAAAGCTTCTGGCTTTGGGTTTGGAAGCAACAAGAATGAGAGATGATTTTGGGGTTTTTGGACCAAACAAAGGCCGATCTTTTCGGAATTGGTTATGTCCAGTAGCTCCGACGACGATGCTAGGCAGTTGCTATGGAGGTTTGAAGGAGAGAGAGCGGTGCGAGAGAAAGTAGAGATGTAGAGAAGATTTTGATTTTCAAAAAAGGAAAAATGCGTGTTGTTTTAATGGCAGGGCTTTGAAATTTTTTGGGGGCATTTTTGTCTTTTTATTTTAATTTAATCGAGCTGCTTATCTGTAATTTATAATACACATGTCAATTTTCTATTGGACCTAGAAACACCACACGGATGCTGAGTTGGAGTTTCAAAAGTAGCATATACCTTTTCAAAATTAAAGTTGCATCATTCATGCATCAAAAATTTCCTAACAAATTTCACAAAGGTTTACAATGATGGAAACAGAAATTTATCTTTAGCATAAAAAAAGGTATAAACTAAATCATGATCATCCATCTCATCATCATCAAATGTGTCACCCTTGTCTTCTATCACAGTTTTAAGAGACAAGGACTTGTTCTTACTAGTCTAAGGTATAAAGATCTTTTAACATTCCTAAAACTTTTGGGCGCAAGATCTATTCATCAAGGTTAAAGGTGGAGTTTTCCATGTCATTAAGTTTGGGATAGAATTTTTCAATAGTTTCATTCTCACTCATTCTAATATCTTCAAATTTAGAAATGAATGTTTGAAACTTAAAAGAGCTTTTAACAACTTTAGTTCCCTCATAAATAGTTTCAAGGATAACCCAAGCCCTTCTAAAAATTTCAAACACATAGATTCTCCTAAATTCTTCTTGAGGGATTACCATAAAGATGAAATTAAATCCTTTACCATTGTAGTTACAATCTAAGAGTTGCTACTTGGACCATTGTTCTACGTATAGGACTTTTAGGTCCAACCCTATTCAACTCATGATGACCATTCTTTCTCATTTACAGATTTAAGGAATGCTCTCATACTAGTCATCTAATAAGCATAACTAATACTGTCGAAGGATGATGGTATATTCAAAGATTTTCCCCTATCCATTACAATGGGAGTCAAGAATTACAGTTAGGATATTTAGTCCTAATTGAGAGTGTGTTTGGGAACTAATTTAAGCTTTAGCTTAAATAAATTTTTAGCTATTTTTTTGTACTATTCATGAGTCCTATTGCATTATTTGTAGAAAATGAATTTTGGGAAAAAATAGCCTATTTTTTGTATGTTCATCAACTATTGTGCTCATGGGTCTCACATTTTATTATAAAAATAAATAAAAATAAAAATAAAAAAAGCTTAAAAATCTCCCTTAAGCACAATGTTTAGTGAAAGTTCTCCCATTATTCACTCTATACAGCATCATATAGCAACAGTAACATTCTTCAGTGTGTTATTTTCCCCTTTCCCCTTTAGCTTAGGCCCTGCGAATCTTGGCAAAGAAGATCACTTCAGCTCTTCAATGACCACAGACCGGACTCTCTCCTCTTCAATGCCACAGACTTGGAACTATTTTCTCTTCAATACTCTTCAATTTTCTATCTACATACCAACAACCCAAAAAAACTGGTTCAAATCTGTCACTCTTTTCTTTCTTTCTTTTTGAACCCCTAATGGTGAAATAGTGATTGGGAGAGATTGAGAAACCAAGGAAATAGATAGATGAAGCCAACACAGTGAGGGAGATGACATTGTTATAGATTAGAAGGCGTTTTGTGTCGGTGAGTTTTTTTAATTTTTTATATTAATTAATGTGTTTTCCCTTTTGTTGGGTGTTGATGCTTTTTTTGGGTTTGTTAAAGATTAGAGATCAATTTTTCTGGGTATACTTTGATGATTATGAATGTCAGCATCTGTGGCCAATCTAAACTTTAGAATTTTCTGAAGCTGAGCTACCGGTTTCACTTGCTTACTTGGAGATTGATTAGGATCTATTATACATTTTCCTAAGAAAAGGTTGGCCTTAGATGGTCCTACCTCTTCATGAACCACTAGGTTACCCAAAACATTTCAACCTATTAAACTACCCTATTAAATCAAATGAAGGTTAAGAATGAGAACTAGTAAATAGAGGCTGCATGCTGAGAATCAAAAACCAATATTAGTTACTTAGGTTGTAGATGTAAGTTCCTCTAAGATTTACATTGTTCTAAATGTGCTCTTCATTGTTAGTTACTTAGGTTCAATAGTGCTCTATCTACAATTGTGTGTTAAGGTATGATTATTGGACTGAGGAGATCATATTGCACACTCATTTGTTAATATATTGCATACTCATTTATTTCTATTTTGTTCTAAAGAAAGAGCAATAAGAGAAGGTCATATTGCATACTGAAGTATATAGATATGACACTATTATATGATGGCCTCTGTGTATGAATGTGTGTGTGTGCGTTTTTGAGAGAAAGAGAGAGTTGATATGTGCTAGAGTCTAGACACATGCCCAAGCTTGGCCTAAACACTAGCAATACGCTTAGTTAACATTGATAAAAAATATATAAAAAAAATAAAAAATACCACTTACTGTTTTTAAAAAAGGCATAAATGCACTTTTAGTCCCTACATTTTGACTTTTTTCCATTTTAGTTCTTATATTTTAATTTTACCACTTTTAGTCCTTAAATCAATTAACGTGTTCCATTTTGGTCATTTCCATTAGCCCATCAACGGAAATTGCTTAGGTGGCAAATTGATGCTGACATGGCCAATTAAAAATAATAAAAAATTTTAGTTAGCATTTAAAAAATACCATGTCAGCTTTTAAATATAAAAAAATTTATTAATCAATTTTAACGAAATTAAAAAAGAAAAAACAAAATTAAAAACAATAAAATACATCAATTCAGATCTAATTCATTTTGAACAAGAACACAATCACAGATTTAAACATCAACACAAGAACAAAAAGCACAAACCCAAAACCAAACACAAAACACAAACTCAAATTTAAAAATTAACACAAGATCACAAACACAAAGAACACCATGGCACATTTCTTAAAAATCCGTTGGAAATTCAAGAACACAGCCAACGCCCTGGCTTGCCGTTTCCCGGCAACCATCAGTGCCGCCTCGGGGCACCATCTGGAGACAAAATCAGGCCTCAGATTGAGCTCGCACTCCCCGTGGTTAATCAAAAACACCTCCAGGACCGTCCGATCATTGTCAATCGCATTGGATGAGAAGCTTTTGGAGAAAACCCCCAGCGGCGACGGTGGTAGAGGCGGTGCCAAAACGTTGTAAGGGTCCCACACCTTGATGGAGGGGCCCAAACGCGGCGTCCCAAGGGAAGACAGTTGAAGAGAAAGCGGAGATGCAGACGCATGGCAAGGGAGCATCTCAGGTTCTTGTTCTAGAACCTTCTTGACGAGATTGTTGTCTAGTGCTTCTCGTATCCTATTAGCTTCAACATTATGATGTCGTTCGTGTTGGTCTTCTTCTTCTTTGCTCTCTTCGACTTGTTGTACAAACTGGGTGGTGCCCATAGGATGGGAGATTCAGCAATGAGCTCAGTGAATAAATCCCATCGGTGGTGCCCTTGAGTTACGATTTGAATCGTAACGCATTGTGAACCATTTATGAGTTTGATGTAGTTAAGAGGGCCAAAATTGGAAATTAACACTGTTTTTCAAACAATATAATTAGTAGACACTGTTTCCAAACTATATATATTACTAACATCTCGAGTTTAAAAGACTCGATTTAGGACTATAAATCGAGTCTCAAAAACTCGGTTTTCATGATCTGATCACGTCTGATGTGGCATTTTTTTCATATGGTATTCACTTGGAAATCGAGTCTCTCGGACTCGATTTACAAGCCAACCCTTTTTTCTTTCTGATTGAAACAAAGTAGAATAGTATATTTAAATAAAACAAATACAAAAGGTGTAAGGAAGGGTCCTGAGCCATGCAGGCCTACCCAATAGCCTAGGCACAAGGACAAGGACAAACTACCTATTGCCAAAAGCAAAAAAAAAAAAAAAAAAAAGTATAAAATACAGAACAAAAGTTGGATAGTCAAAGAAAAATGTATAAAATACAACAAAAAGTTTTTTTTTTGGTTAACAATACAACTAAAAGTTGAGTAGTCACAATCATGTTATAATTAATTTAATAATTATTTAAAATATAAATAAATATAAGAAATTAGTAAAAATTGAAAATTTAACTAAAATAGTTCAAATAAATATAGAAATTTATTTTGCAAATAAACATTTTCAACTTAAGATTTATGGTGAATTTTATTGTAGAATAGTATATTTAAATAAAACAAATACAAAAGGTGTAAGGAAGGGTCTTGAGCCATGCAGGCCTACTGATGACTTGCATAATTGAGTGTAATTTATCACTTCTCAACTTTAAACTTTAGTCTGATTTTATTTATTTTGTTGATTTTAGACTTGATTTTTGTTATTTAAATTTTATTCCAGATTTGAAGAAAATAAAGATTTACTCAAATAAAAGAGATGTGAAGCAGCTAGAGAGAATATTTTTGGCCTTGGAAGTTGGCAAGAAAAAGAGAATGAGGCGCTTAAGAAAAAAAGAAGGGCTGAAAAGAAGAAAAGAAAAGTGGCGCTGAAACAGAAGACAAAAAAAAAAAAAAAAAAGTGCTAAAACGTTTTGGGCTTTTTGGGCTGAACTGAAAAAGGTGTGGGCTGAACTGAAAAAGGTTTTGGGCTGAAGCAAAAAACGTTCTGAACTGAAAAATGTTTTGGGCTAAAGCAAAACGTTTTGGGCTTTTTGGGTTGTGTTAGGCTGCAACAAGTTGTGGGCTGGACTTTAAAAACGTAGGGCTAAAAGAAAACAAGAAAAGAACGCTGAAGCAGAGAAAAAGGGAGCCAAAATAGAAAAGAAAGAAAGAGGGCTGAACAGAAAAAGGGAGGTGCTGAACAATAAAGCAGAAAAGAGTGCTGAAGCAGAAAAGACATTGAAAAAGATTCTTTTGCGTTCATTTTTTTCTTCAAATCTTCTCAGAAAAATTATGGTGAATTTGTTTATGTTGAATTTAATTTTTAGCATGAACTAAATTTTCTTTATTCTAGGGAAACGATGTAATCTAGTTCCGAACTATGCTTGCTTTTCTATGTTAATTTGAACAATTTCTGTTCATGTTTGTCTGATTTATTCTAAGCTTATTGCTTCTAATTAGCTGGCCATTAATTAGATGATTTTAATCTTGTGATTTGCTGTCAAAAGAGGGAATTATAGGATAGATCTTGAATATTTCAGCATAGGTAAATATAGAGATCGAAAGACTTGTATGAACCTATGTAGTATTAAAATCGTTGGTCTTAATGCTTTCTTACTTTATTAAATTGCATACTCGTGTAAATTGATGAACAAGAATGTTTCCAATTGACTGTCGAAAGAGGCTTTTGGAAGAGTTTGGAGATTGCTAACAAATAGAAAGAATTAAATTCAATTAGCTAGATGAGTAAAGCATAGTGAGGGATTAGGTGAAATCGATTTCCTAGAAGTTTCTTTCTCATTAAGTTGATTTTCAAGCAACATCTTTCTTTTCCTCTGCGTATCTTCTATTTAAATTGATTTTATTTTGAATTCCAATTACAAAAACCTTAGTGACTTCTCTAGATAAAATCGAGATTAGCATAATTTTGGTATTTAAATTTTATTCCAGATTTGAAGAAAATAAAGATTTACTCAAATAAAAGAGATGTGAAGCAGCTAGAGAGAATATTTTTGGCCTTGGAAGTTGGCAAGAAAAAGAGAATGAGGCGCTTAAGAAAAAAAGAAGGGCTGAAAAGAAGAAAAGAAGGAGGCGCTGAACCACAAATAAAAAGAAGAGGGCTGAAAAACGTTTTGGGCTGAAAAAGTTCTTAGGCTGAAAAAAATAGGGCAACACGTCAAAAAGAAAAAGAAAAAAAACGTAGGACTACAAGAAGACAACAAAAAGGAGGCACTAAATGAAGCAGAGAGGAGGTGCTTAACAAGAAAAGGAGGGCTGAACAGAAACAAAAAAAGTGGCGCTGAACAGAAACAAGAAAGAGGGCTGAAACAGAAGACAAAAGAAAGAGGCTGAAACAGAGAAACAAGAAAAAGTGGAGCTGAACAGAAAAGAAAGAAAG